>NW_023270268.1:96946386-96984362 GCF_011800145.1 Mirounga leonina | reverse complement strand
CTTTTTTTTTTTTTTTTTTTTTTTAAGATTTTACTTATTTATTTGACAGAGAGACACAGCGAGAGAGGGAAGACAAGCAGGGGGAGTGGGAGAGGGAGAAGCGGACTTGCCGCCAAGCAGGGAGCCCAATGCGGGGCTCGATCCCAGGACCCTGGGATCATGACCTGAGCTGAAGGCAGACACTTAACGACTGAGCCACCCAGGCGCCCCGGAAGATAATGCTTTATACGGATAACCTTTAAAAATCTTTTTCAACCCCAAAATTCATGATTATTCTTTGTTCAGAACTTTACCAACAGTTGTACACAATTTTTGGAAAAAAAATCACAACACTGATGGCAACACAGCATTAGTCACCAATGCACACATGTGTATTGGTAGCAGATCTTTCTAAATTATATAATGATTTTATTTACAGACAGATACAAACATCTGATCTTATGATTTATGGTGTAGTTGTACCTGATCATTTACATATTGAAATAAGTATCTTATTATAGTTTACTTTTATTTCTCCCTTATGTTGGTTACACCATTATATTGACTTTCCTTTTTTTTTTTTTAAAGATTTATTTATTTATTTATTTGAGAGAGAGAATGAGATAGAGCATGAGAGGGGGGAGGGTCAGAGGGAGAAGCAGACTCCCTGCCGAGCAGGGAGCCCGATGCGGGACTCGATCCCGGACTCCAGGATCACGACCTGTGCCAAAGGCAGTCGCTTAACCAACTGAGCCACCCAGGCGCCCCTTATATTGACTTTCTAAAAAATTGTGGCACGGGTAGGTTATATTTTATGTGAATTCGTCTCAACAAAGCAAGGGAATATTACAAAGTATTTTAAAATACAGTATCTCAATCCACATCCCACAAATGATCGGCTTCATAGGAGGAGTATGAATTGGAGGTTTACAAAAGTTAGTGAATTCTCCTTCAGCCTCACTGCCTGTCCCCTCTACAAAAACAGCAGTACAACCTTAAAAAAAAACAAAAAAACCACCTGTTTTACCGAAGTATAGAATATGTATGGTAAAGAGCACAAATCTTGTTCACAGCTCATTGACTTTTTACATATGTATACATCTATGCAATCGATACCCAAAGTAAAGTTAGAGAATATTTCTAGCACTTCAGAAAACTCTCTTGTGCTCCTTCCCAGTCTATATGCTGTCAGAGGTAACCATACTTCAACATAGATTCTTTTGACTGCAGAATCTCCTATTTTGAACTGCACCATTCTATATATTGTATATATTATTATCTACTTCCCCATCTTTACTTTGCATGTATTCATATTTTGTTAAGGACTTTTTCTTTTTTTTAAGTAAGCTCCTCACCCAGCATAGATCCCAATATGGTGCCAAACTCCCAACCAGATCAAAACCCAAGCTGAGATCCAGAGCCAGAAGCTCAACAGACTGAGCCACTCAGGCGCCGCTAAAGACACTTTTATTAGAACTAATTTATACCTCTTTGCTACAATTCAAAGGTATATGGATTCAGTTTTGCTCTCTATTATACTAACTAGTTATATTGCCATCTCAGTCATGGCTGTGACTTCTTGCTTGAATATCACCTTCCCTAGAGAATAATAGATAAAAATTATCAGCTTACCATTTACAAATTCAACCTACAACATCCCTGGTCCATAAAAACAAGCAGCTTCAGTACAAAGGAAATAACATCTTGTAATATACCCTCAAGTTTCTCGACCATGCATATAAATACATGCAGTAATTAAAAACTGGTTATTTACTTACTATGGAGGAAAGGCAAATACATGCCAACACAATGGAATGTCCTACTGCTATTACTAACAAAAACAAAGTATAAATATGAAGAAAAATCAGATAAAGTTTTAAAAGTTTGAAAATGATAGGCAATACAGGCAACGACATAAAACATTTAAATAGATTGATTTAGAGTCAGAAGTTCTTCATGTTTCGAATTTTAGGTATTTCTATTCAACTTATAGAGTTAGCTCAATATATAGTAAAACACTTAGCAAATAAAATTTCATACAAAAATATATAATCAGGACCACGGTTTCGTTTTCACAGGCCTTTCCAAATCAAGAGTCAGGACTATAATGCTAACCACATTGTGCATGGGGATACAAATCTTTGAACTATAGGACCTTAGAATCTTTTTAAATAATGTCTATTGCCTTCATTTTTTCTGTGCCTTAAATATAAGACTTAGAAATGGAAAAAGTTTTGAAGTCCCATCTTACCTGGTAGTTCTTCATCCGGGATGTTAAAGGGACTATTCCTGTGAAATCATCTTAAAAGTTTACCATCAGGAACACAACTTAAGGGGTGCCTGGGTGGCTCAATCGGTTAAGCAGCTGCCTTCCGCTCAGGTCATGATCCCAGAGTCCTGGAATTGAGCCCCACATCTGGCTCCTTGCTCAGCGGGGAGCCTGCTTCTCCCTCTGCCTGCCTGCCCCTCCCCCTGCTTGTGCTTTCTCTCTCTCTCTCTCTCTCTCTCTCTCGTTCTGTGTCAAATAAATAAATAAATAAATCTTAAAAAAAAAAAAAAGGACACAACTTTAAGTTTCCCATCATAAGTGATAGGAACTAGACTTAAAGACTCTTCATTTTGGGGACAGTTGCTGGCTTGCGGTAAAATTCAGTAACTATAAATTTCCTCTAGATTTGGCCAGTTACTCATTTCTGGGGATTTGCCACCATCCCCAGAATAATAAATCACCATTGTTACACATAAATCACCATTTTAAGTAAAAAGATAATGCCTCATGAGTGTATTAACTGAAGGTAAATTGTGAATAATACCAATGTTTGACCCCATTTCTATTGCCAAGTTAGGTATCAGAAAGAACATTACATGGTCTAGCAAGACTGAGCTAGACCAAAGATTTTGGATCTAAACACCCAGAATAATTTCTTGTAAGTCCTCCTTTATAAATCCATGCAGTCTCAACTCGGGCACTATTCAGCCTCATTTTTAGTACTCTTAACAGAACAAGATGAGAAGTATTGTGTGCCAATAAGAATAAAAAACGAGGGGCACCTGGGTGCCTAAGTCCATTAAGCGTCTGCCTTTGTCTGGGGTCATGGTCCCAGGGTCCTGAGATCCAGCCCCCCAGGGCTCCCTGCTCAGCAGGGAGTCTGTTTCTCCCTCTCCCCCCTGCTCCTGCTACCAAATAAATAAAACCTTAAAAAAAAAAAAAAAAGAAAAAGAATAAAGGAGTAAGGGAAAGCACCCATGTTCAAGGGAAAAGAAAAATCTCACTAAATTATACTGGATCATAAATATAATAGCCAAACTTCCTAGATCATGATTCAAGTGCTACAAATACTTCTCATACCTCAATTAGTATCCTGATCGGAACTTCAGAACTTGATGTTTAATATAGTGCAGGTACTATGAAAATTTCACGATTTCTGAATTTAATGTAAAACACACAATTCAGCATTAGAATGAATTTCCAATATTTAAAGCAAAATCAGAGTAAGGAATCATGTACAGACCTAAGGCCAATTAACCCTTCTTGGACCTCTTCGACTCCAGTCACATATACACACCGAGAGCCTTGTTTTAGGCAGCATGAGATTATTTCGAAGACTGACTTTTATTTCATCCTCAAAAGGCTGAACAGTTTGAAAGGCTTCACTAACTCAACACATAGTAACAATTCTTTAACTGACTTGCTATAATAGAAAAAAATTCAGCCATCTCAGAAAGCTTTTAACATTGATAAAAGGAGAGCTCCAAAACGGCTAAATTAGGAAATATTTTAAAACACCGTGTTATGTAATTAATATTTTAATAGTATATAATTTAATAGTATGGTGATAGCCAAATGGAAGTAGTTGAACCAAAATAATCCCTAATTTTATCCAAAAGGGAAACAGAAAAAATATTAATTTTGCTAATCACCTGAAAAAAGCTTCGCAGTAGTAATCA
Source organism: Mirounga leonina (assembly GCF_011800145.1). Taxonomy (NCBI): domain Eukaryota; kingdom Metazoa; phylum Chordata; class Mammalia; order Carnivora; family Phocidae; genus Mirounga; species Mirounga leonina. Next base: position 96,980,435 of record NW_023270268.1, on the reverse strand, counting down.
AGGACCCCCCACCCCCACAGCACAGGGGCAGTAGCAAACTACTGGAGCAATAGCTCCACCTACTGATCAACAATACTTCCTTAAACATTTTGGCACCCCAAGACTACAGAGCTCACGCTCTCTCCCCCTCCTCCACTCGCTCTGACCCAACCCAAATCCAGTTGAGTCACTAGCTCTTAATACTCATCTCCATGCTCTTTATTCCAATTCTTCCTCGCTCCAGAAGGTTCTGCACAACTCCCAAGTGTGAATAAGACTGAAAGGTGTCAAAGACCGCAGGTCCTAGGGTTGAGCATGGATCTGAAGAGGACAACCAGTCCACTCCAGTTGGAGTGGTGGGCCGGGGGTGGCTCAGCCGTCCGCTCCCGGGTAGGAGACCCAAGGCGCCTCACAAGAGCTTTTCCCTGTTGCCCCACTCAGCTGCTAGTCTCCGTTCAACCCACACTCGCCCCCCGGGCCGAAATCCTGGCTTCCCCGGGTCCTGCCTCTGCTGGCCCTTCAGCCCGCCAACAGCCCCGCGCCGAGCATCCGCCCCCTCCGCTGAACAGAGAGAAGCCCAGAAATCTCCCTCAGCCGGGTCTTCGCCCGGAGTCTCTCCCCGTCTTCGCAGCCCCTCTTCCCTGCCGGCCCGGCCCTGCCCGGCTGCCCTTCCTCACCCTTTCATCTTCCCCGCCTGCTGAGGCCGTTGTTACCACCGATATCAACGCCGTTGTCGTCGCCGCCCTGAGCTCTCCGCGCCCTCAGCTCGGGCCACTCAACCCCCACAAGCCGGCCTCCCCGCCTAGGGCAGGGAGCTGAGCGGGTGACGGAGGCCGCGAGAGTCAAGCGCAGCCCTGCGTCTCCGAAGGGGGCGGGGGTGTCTCCCGCCGCCGCGCTGTGCCGCCGCTTCTCCACACGTGCACACCGGGCAATCCACTCCCGCCCGCCGCAGCCGCCAGCCAGACCCGCCGCCGCGCTGTGACCTTTCACCCCGCCCCCTCTGCGCGCCGGCGCGCCGGCCGCCTCGCGCGCAGCCGCACTGCTGGCCTCCGCGCACCCTTCCCCCTCCACTTCAGGACCTCCATTTTCCTACTGGGCTGTGGCCTGTGGCGTCATCTTTCTCCTCCCATCCCTTACGACACTACTTGTGGGGCTTGCCTGGTAGGCCCTGGCGGTAAAATCCGGATTTTTCCACCCTTCCCTCTCTTCTGCAATTTTAGCAAGATCGATCTTCCCCGACCCGGTCTTGTTCTTCCAGTTGGTAGTCTCCAGAATGACCTTCAAACGCTCTTAATAAGATTTTATAAAGATGGTTCTTCTAAATGTAAAGAAATCTGTGGTAGACTCAAACAAATGAGATGTTTTTAAGACCAACGTAATTAACAATCGGCCGGATAACTTGGCTTCTGTCCAGCACGATCCAAGTTTTGAGATCATGTGATTGCCTGGGATTAAGCCTGGTATTTTACCGGCGGGCCACTGTGGGACAGAACGTCGTCGCCATTTCCGGTCCCTAGACCATAGCATAAACGTCACTTCCTTAGCAATGCACTTTAACCCATTTCACGCACGCCCTCTACATTACACTTTACGACACAATCTTTGTGAAATTTTTGTTTTTTCTCTGATTTCATCGCAAGAAAGTTCATGTTAAAACGATTCGCAAAAACACAGGTCCTCGAAATGCAGCACGCCTGCCTCGGGGCGGCAGGGCGGAGCTCGAGGCCACGTGACTGTATAGGCCCGCCCCCTTCTGCAGCTGAAGACTTCCCCTCCCGCAGTGACAGAGCCTCTGGTCCGTGATCGGTACTGTTTCTGCACCTCGCGCCCGGGTAGGTGAGCGGCGACCGGTAACCGGCGACTGGTGGGAATAGGAGAGGGGGTGGGAAGAGAAGAGAAAGTGTGAACGGCGGCCTCTGTTGTCCGGGGCTTCCTCCCCGCTGTCATCCTGCACTGGCTAGGAAGCTCTTTTTTCCAGTTCTGACCCTCGCTTCCCCCACTGTGGTCGCCCCCGCCACTTAGGGGTGAGACGTCCACCTTTCCCGGGGTTGGGGATGAGTGCGGCCATTATGGTTCTCTATTCGGAGTCTTTGGGGCTTCGGGTAGTGGGTTTGGTTCAGCCATTTCTCAGGGTCCGCAGTAGTCTCCAGGTCTTATTCTCCAAAGCCCATTCTTTTGCAGAGGCCCTGCTCGGTTTTCAGCCTTGGGCTGGGAAGCTGGGAGGTAGGAAAAACCCTGGAGGCAGAGGCGTCTCCGGTGAGACAGGCTTGGGAGAGAATGCCACTGATGTGGCCCTCACTGCGGAGTCACTGTAAAGCTTGCTCCAAATGCGCTTTCTCAGTAATTCGGAGTTTTTAATCTGACCTCCCTGTGTGAGGCGTTCTGTAGATGTTCACAGAATTTGGTTGGGCCTGGAAGGGTAAAAACAGGACTTTTACCTTTCTCTGATTTTATGGTGCAGGAAGAGAGAAAACAGTTGAAAGAATAAAGATGTATTGGCTTCAAAACAGGAGGTGTTGGTAATGCGACAGTCTCAATTGAATGGGGAGGCGTTGAAAGATGATGGTGTTGCGGTTTCGTGCTCTGCAGGAGACCCAGACTAGCTTATGGAAAAGTGACTGGGTTTCCCCGACAGGGAAGTAATTCTTAAGAAACTGATTGGGCTGGAAATAAAATGAAACCAATTTGACCTTAAACTTTCTGCCTTTGACATTCTCTTTTGTCCTTTCTACCTGAAATCCTACTTAATTGCTGTTCCCAATCAATTCCTTGACCAGTGGTAAATTTATATTAAGTAGCACTTATATTACTCCTTAGCCTTCCAATTTGTATAGCTCCAAGTGATTTCTTCAGATTTTGATGAATAGTGTTTTGTGAAAATACAGAATTATTTTGCTTAGGTTTTTGCCCAGCCCAATGTACTCCCACTTCATATATAATGTAGTAACCAGTGTTTTGACCCTAAACAATGTGCTTTAGGGAAGAGTGTTTTTCAGTTTGGGGTTAAACTCCTTTATTTATACTGCAAACTCAGAAAGTCCCCTGGTTCTTTTAAATTGAAAGACCTTACAGAAATTATGATTTTTAAAATTTAAATTACACTTTTTTAAAATCTGAAAAGTCATATCCTCTGTTAAACCTTGTAGTTTTCTAGCCAACATAATAAAAGAATCCATTAGAAAGACGGCTGAAAAGTGAGGAAGATGGAATTCTTTATCTTTGAGTAGTGGATGTGACTGATTTGTTTTTGTTTTTCTGTATCATCCAAATTCTCTACAATAAACTGATTTTGTTAAGGGGAACAAAAGGTTAAAATTCTAGTGTAATATTAATTTAACAAAATATTTTTATAGTAAGTTCAAAATAGAAAAACTGACCTATTGATGCTCTTTGCTAGAAAACATAACTTTAAAAAATGTTTCTTGCTTTCCCTATGTAATAAATAAGACCACTATCCTGGATTTACAGTTTTAGCTATGGTCCTAGTCTACTAGTATGTTTATGTAGCCATGCCTGCTACCAAAATAAATATAGTTTCATCCATTAGTTTGCTCCAGAGTGATGGTCTCTGATCTCTAGAGGAGAGAAAAACATAAGCAGTGTTGCTTCATTGGCCAGGTGACATTCCACCAAATAAGCCACATTTTTTAAAAGCTCTGGAAGTCCAAACCAGTCCTGTCTGGGTGAGACCAAAGTAGGAAAGAGAAAAACCAGCTAAAGAGCGTTGAATCCTAGAGGGGAAGATGTCAATATGAAAGAGGTTGTGAATGAGTCTGCAGTTTTACTTCACAATTTCCCCAATTTTAGGCAACTCTGAAAGCAGTAGCTTAGACCACTAATGAAATTAGCAGCAGGAATTGGTGACGAAACTAGCAGCAGGAATTGGTGACTAAATTGCTATTAAAGTTGAGTGTGAAAAAGAGCTTTAACATTATGCATAATTCATACACAAACAAGTGATGAAGCTAGAAAGCCATTTCTGAAACTAGTTTGCCTTTTTTTGTTTTTTTTTAAGATTTTATTTATTTATTTTAGAGATAGAGAGAGCTGGGGTAGGAGCAGAGAGAGAGGGCTAAGCAGAGTCCACGCTTGAGTGCGCAGAGCCTGAGGCTTGGGGCTTGATCCCACAACCCTGAGATCATGACCCTAGCCAAAATCAGGAGTCAGACACTTAACTGACTGAGCCATCCAGGCGCCCCTGAAGCTAGCTTTTTATCAGTTTATGAATATTACATGGAAAAACCTTAACATTCATTAGGGAATTGTGCTGTAGTCCCAACAGTAATTGACCCCCAAGAGTTTTTGTGTTAAGGTCCCTGACACTGCTTACTCTGAGGTCGAAGTCTTCTTAACATTTCTCTGCCTTTATAGATTATCAGCACCACCAAAAATGCTTTGTCCCCCTATTGGCAGAACTAGCCCCTTAGTCCTATAGCACACACAGTATTTTCTGTTCTTCTATTTTCACTTCTAGCACATTGTATTTGATTACTGTTGGCTGGGCTGTTCCTTAGTAAACCATAAAGCTTCTAGGAGTTCAAGGCTAGTGACTCTACTGTTGTCTTTAGAACCAGGATGCTGAAGTACCTGATGAGTCTTTAGTAAATTTTATTTATTTATTTATTGGATGAATGTTTGACAGTTAGGAAGGTTAAACTAGTTTTAAACCTCTTAAAAATCATAGCTCCTTCTAAAGTTGTGTACTAGGTATTAGTTTTCAAATATAAATTGGTAATAATAACCATCCAAATCATGAATAGACAGAAACGTAGACTTTATTAACGCAGTGATCAACTTATTTTCACAGCGTATATGTTTACTAGTAGGTATGGTTATCATCCAAATATGGAAGAGAAGGGAAGAAGAGTGAGTTGTCAAAATGTGGCTCTGATGGGGTGGCTGGGTGATGGACACTGGGGAGGGTATGTGCTACAGTGAGCACTGTGAATTGTGTAAGACTGTTGAATCACAGATCTGTACCTCTGAAACAAATAATACATTATATGTTAAAAAAAAAAAAGATATTAGGAAGGGAAAAATGAAGGGGGGTTAATCGGAGGGGGAGACGAACCATGAGAGACTATGGACTCTGAGAAACAGAGGGTTCTAGAGGGAGGGGGTGGGGGATGGGTTAGCCTGGTGATGGGTATTAAAGAGGGCACGTACTGAATGGAGCACTGGGTGTTATACGCAAACAATGAATCATGGAACACTACATCAAAAACTAATGATGTAATGTATGGTGATTAACATAACATAATAAAATAAAATTTTTTAAAAATGTGGCTCTGTGTAGGCTACAAGTGATACAGCACTAAAATAAAAATCAGAGGATGAGTGTTCAGCCTTGCCGCTTTAGTTACATGCTTTTTAAAGTAAAGTTGGGAGTGGAGGCTTAGGATTTGATACTTGAGAAATCTTCCTCTCAAGGGTATTGTGAGTTCAAGTGAGATAAACCCTAGGTAATCTATGTGAAAGTATTTTAAAAACTAAGTGGTATTTAAATGTAAAGCAATATACTGTAGACTTTATGAGAATAGATTTCCCAATCATACAGACCTGGGTTCAGGTTCTGGCCCTACCACTTATTTAGGATGTGTGACCTTGGACAGTTTATTTAATCTAAGCTTAACTTTTCTCATATTTAAGTTTATCCCATAGGTGCTATTAAATTATAAATTATATCATAAATACAGGGGGCCTAGTACATACTTTGTAAATTTTTGTTAACTTTAGTCATATCTGGTTTGGTTTTATATACTGAAAAAATTTTTTTAAAGATTTTATTTACTTAAGACACAGAGAGAGCGCACAAGGGAGCAGAAAGAGCATGAGCTGGGGGGAGGAACAGAAGCAGGCTCCTAGCTGAGCAGGGAGCCCAATGTGGGGCTGGATCCCAGGGTCCTGGGATCATGACCTGAGCTGAAGGCAGCCACTTAACTGATGGAGCCACCCATGCGCCTCCTATATACTGAATTTTTAAAGGAGACTTAAGGCATCCTATAAAATTGAGGAACAGGTTTGGGATGTAGAGAAACAAATAGAATTTGTTGAGGTTATTACTAAAAAATAGAGGAACTAGAAAAATGCACTTATAGCAAAGATTCTAAAACAGATTTATCAATAGAAGCTGAGAAATATCAACATTATTAGTCCCATTATTTTGGCAACTGCAGTGACTTAATATTTTTTATATAGATTTTCCAAAGCTTATGATTATTAATATGTGGAAACAATTTAAGGAGGTAGTTCTTCTCTTTTTAAATTTTTATCTCTATAGTGGGTTATAGAAATGTATTAAAATTGTACAGAGCTATAGAGCAGGGACTTTTGAGTTTATGCTTATGTTTAAAAAATTTGCCTTTTATTTTACATGTCTTTATATCTCATTTTTGTCCTCATATGAAGTAGACAGGGGAATGTAGAGATTATAACAGGGACATGAGCTGCAGTAAAAAATTTTTCCTTCTAAATTCATGATTCACAAAGATTAGTGGTTTTATATTGGAAAATACCAGTAAATTAAACAGTAATTGAAGTATAGTTATCATGAGTTTATGTTTCACTTTAATCCTGAAAAATTTATTACTCATACTCATTTGTTCTAAGGAGAGATTTTATGAGGAGATTATTGAATGTGATGTCAACTTCTGTATTTTGGTGAAATAAATTGTGGTCAGTGTTTTCCATTTAACTTCCTTCTGTAGAAACTTTAAAAGTATTACAATTCTGTTTTTTCCTATTGTGAAATGAAAGTGACTCTGGTTTGTATAAGTATTCCTTTATGCATATAGTATATACATATTGTATGTATAGTAAATACATATATATACATATATATGTTTTTGTGTGTATGTATTTGTAAAGAGAACTGGAATGGATATATATATTCACAGTATAGACTTCTTTTTACTTGAAACTATCAAGGCTGTTTTTAAAATTAGCTAACTACCGGGGCGCCTGGGTGGCTCGTCGGTTAAGCAGCTGCCTTTGGCTCAGGTCATGATCCCAGGGTCCTGGGATCAAGTCCCGCATCAGGCTCCTTGCTCAGCAGAGAGCCTGCTTCTCCCTCTCCCTCTGCCTGCCTGCCGCTCCCCCCGCTTGCGCTCTATCTCTCTCTCCGTGTCAAATAAATAAATAAATAAAATCTTTTTAAAAATAAATAAATAAATAAAATTAGCTAACTACTGTGAATAAAATTATCTATGACTAATTTATTTAAAATTCCCCTTTATATTGTTTGTAGTTAGCTCTATTTAATAAATTTTACAACCATGATTAGACTGTTTTTAAAAATTGGTATTCATAGGTATTTTCAGATTCAACCTGTGCTGTTGGTATCAAAAAATTTTCAGTTTTGAATCTTAATGCTCTAATATTGTTTTTTGGGTGATAAACCTTTTTTTTTTTTTAAGATTTTATTTATTTATTTGACAGAGAGAGACACAGCGAGAGAGGGAACATAAGCAGGGGGAGTGGGAGAGGGAGAAGCAGGCCTCCCGCCGAGCAGGGAGCCCGATGTGGGGCTCGATCCCAGGACCCTGAGTTCACGACCCGAGCTGAAGGCAGTCACTTAACTGACTGAGCCACCCAGGCGCCCCAGTGATAAACCTTTTTAAAAACTATGCCTACAACATGTCATGTTTTGTTTCTTTTCTGAAAAATAGTTAAGCATATTTCATTGAAAATAAAATGGATAATGCCTGGTATGATGCAAAAGAGCTCCAAATGTATTTGAGCAATGAAAAACAACCAGACTTCATGTTTTGTTTTAGTTATTTCTTTAATTTTTAAAAAAGGAGTGTTTATTTAAAAGTAAAATGGAGAAGACTAATTAATTTAGAAAATATTTGTAAAATTGAAGAAAGAGTATGATAAAAAAAACTCTATGTAGTAGTGATTATATATTCATATTGGAAAAGTTGGAAGGAAATGTATCAAAATAAGTGATTATCTCTAGGTTAGGAGATTAAAGAAAGATTTAGAATTTATTACTCTTCCTTTTGTGTATGTGAATTTCTACAATCAATAGTCATTGCTTTGGGCAGCAAAAATTTTTTTTAATTTGATATGGAGAATTAAGACATTTAAGTAATGATTTCTTCTTAATTATCTGAATGTCTTAAGTGAAAATGTTTCAATTTATCCAGATAACTAAATAAATTATTTAATTTTATCACTGCAGATGTATTTTTAGGCTTACATAAGCACAGCAAAATTTTAAAAGCAGAAGTAAATCCCAGCATATAAAGGAATTTAATACATGGCAAAGCTCTGTTTCAATCCACGGGGATAAAATGGCACATATATAGTAAATGTAACTGACACGACTTACCTGCCTAGAAGAAAATAAAATGGAGCTGCTGCTTTGCAGCATAGGCACAAAATAATTTCAGAGGGATTAAAAGCATAAATGTAAACAATAAAATATTTGAAATACCAATCCCCTGAATTTTCTTTGTACGTACAGTCTAGATCTGTAGTAGTTGCCAATGGCAAAGATAAAGGACAAAAGGCAGATTGGAAAAAAAAGTGTTTGAAATATGTATAACAGCTAAAGAGTTAACATTTGTAAAAACTATTACATATTAAGTAAAAGTCCATATAATAGAAACATAGATAAACATGTGATCAGAACTTCACAGAAGAGAAATCCATTCAACAAACAAAAAAAAGACATAAAACCTCACTAGTTGGGACGCCTGGGTGGCTCAGTCGTTAAGCATCTGCCTTTAGCTGGAGTCATGATCCCAGGGTCCTGGGACAGAGCCCCGCTTCGGGCTCCCTGCTCATCGGGAAGCCTGTTTCTCCCTCTCCCACTCCCTCTCCCTGCTCAGCGGGAAGCCTGCTTGTGTTCCTGCTCTCTCTGTGTCTCTCTCTGTCAAATAAATAAATAAAATCTTAAAAAAAAAAATTAAAAACCTCACTAGTAATCGATGTGCTAACAATGAAATATTCTTTTCTGACTGGCAAAAATTAAGTGGTAAACCTACTGCTAGTAGGGATCTACGGTAAAGGATTTTCTCATAGGATGTCAGTGGAGATGTGAATTGTTACAGTTTTTTTAGTAAACAATCAGGCAGTATCTGTTAATATTGAAAATATATATTCTTCCATCCAGCAGTCCCACTCTGTGGCGTCTTTTTCTTAGAAATAAAGACAAGCTGGGACACCTGGGTGGTTCAGTTGGTTAAGTGTCTGCCTTGGGCTTAGGTCATGATCCCGGGGTCCTGGGATTGAGCCCCTTGTCGGGCTCCCTGCTCAGTGGGGAGTCTGCTTCTCCCTCTTCCTCTGCCCCTCCTCCTGCTCCTGTGCACTCTCTCTCTCAAATAAATAAAACCTTAAAAAAAAGGAAAGAAAGACAGGCAAGCATTTACGTGAATGTTGATTACAGCAATGTTTTATAGTAGCAAAACCTGGGAACAAAGGGAATGTCTGTCAATAGGAGTATCATTGTATAGATCATGCACAGGCATATCATGGAATATCTTTCAAGTTATTAAAAAATAGGAGTTAAATCTATACTGATGAGTTGAAAGGATCTCCATCATGTATCTTAAGTGACAAAGGCAAAGTTAGAGAAATGTATGTAATGAGATCCCATTTTTGTAAAACAGTTGAAAAAACACTTGTGTGTGTGTGTGTGTATGCTTAAACAGTTGTTAACATTGGAAGGAGGAAATAAGCAAGAGAAAAAAGAAGGAAAGAAAAAAGAGTACCCGCAATAACATATGCATGTAAAACTGTTTACACGTGTCTATAGAAGATGAATTGCAGGAAAAGATAGTCACCAAAATGGTTGGTAGCCATCTCAAGAGTGGTTGGATGGGCATTTCAGGTGATTTTTACTTTCGTCCTTACACTTTTCTAGATTTTTGTGTTTTTATTTTTTATAATGAACATAGTGTTTCTGTAATTACAAAAAACAAAACCATTGACATTAAAAAAAATAAACATCCTGATAGGGCAAAGAAGGAATTAGTAAGGAGGAAAATACCACTTGAAATTACCAGAAATGGCAATTATCTGAAATATTTTTTGACTCATTTATTCTCATGTCGGAGGGGAAAGTGTATAAATTATCCTGATAACTCCGTAAGTTTGCCTTAATTTTGTATAGGTGGTAACCATTGTGTATTCAGTAAGAAATTGTCATTAAAAATGTGCAGGGAGGGACACCTGGGTCGCTCAGTCGGTTAAGTGTCTGCATTCGGCCTAGGTCATGATCTTAGGGTCCTGGGATCAAGCCCTGCATCAGGCTCCCTGCTTAGCAGGGAGCCTGCTTCTCCCTCTCCCGTTCCCCCTGCTTGTGCTCTTTCTCTCTCTCTCTCTCTGTGTCAAATAAATAAATAAAATCTTAAAAAAAAATGTGCAGGGAAATGCTAGGCACTACCAGATTGGGTTGCAAATACACCTTTTATTTTTGGTGTAGTTATTAAATTTTCCAGAAATTCTTTATGCCTGGGAGATACAGAGCATATTGCACAAATATGGGGTATATCACCTGATTTAATCATGTGACAAAATCAGAATAAGGAAAAATCCACATTTGAGTTTTAGTTAATTAAAAAAACCCAAAAAACTAGATACATGAGTAACTCTCCTTAGGAAAGCTTCAAGTAAGAATATCTTTTTTTTTTTTAAGTAAGCTCTATGGCCATCATGGGCCTCGAACTCATGACTATGAGATCAAGAGTCACAAGCTTTACCCACTGAGCCAGCCAGGCGCCCCTCAAATAAGGTCTTTAAAGAGGCAAAATTAAAAGTATTGACAATTATTTAATACTTTATTTCAGTCCTTTTAAGAGACTGAAGTTAATACATCGTTCAAGGCTGTAATAGAAAATGTCAGGGACAGCTGGGTGGCTCAGTTGGTTAAGCGTTTGCCTTCGGCTCAGGTCATGATCCCAGAGTCCTGGGATCAAGTCCCGCAGCAGGCTCCCTGCTCAGTGGGGAGTCTGCTTCTCCCTCTCCCTCTGCTGTTCCCCCTGCTGTGCTCTCTCTGTCTGACAAATAAATATATCTTAAAAAAAAAAAAAGGCAGATGCTTTAGAGTTGGATTTGTTGCATGTTTAAAGCATCTGTATTTGTTTCTCATGTTCATCTTTGTTTTCCTCTTTTCATTACCAGTATTATTAACTTAATAGTATATATGTTCTTTATCACAACACATACAAATTTCTTTTTGAAAAGAATTGGAATATATGTAAATAACAAGTAATTTTCAAGCAGTATTGAGAGGCAACATAGCAAGGAGGTTAAGGGCATAAGTACTGGAGATAGACTGGGTCACATCCTGGCTCTGCTACTTCCTAGCAGTGTGACTTTGGGGGAAGTTGCTTTTATCTTTCTTAATTTTTCTCAGCTTTAAAATAAAGATAATAAGAGTATTTACTTTGTTAAGTGTTGTGAGGATTAAATGAATTATTTAAGAAAAGTGATTAGATAACTATTGGCACATAAGATCTATATAAATATTTGCCATTATTATTTAGTTACTATGCTCTTTGTTCAGTTAGGTATATATAGTAATTTTATTACTTGGCTTGTTTTAGCACTCATTGAATCATTCAGTAATATTTTTAATCAAGTTGAATGGATAATACATGTACAAATGCAGTAAAAATTATGTACTTATATGTGTGTTTTCTCCTTTCTCAATCCTTATTTTTTTTCACAAAGGTAATACCTCTTCACATTGTTCTGGACATTACATTTTTCACTTAGCAATGTTATCTTGGGGATCTTTCCACATTTGTACAGTTAAAGCTACATCATTCTTTTAAATAATAGTCTAGTATTCAATTGTACTAATGTGTCATCATCATCATTTGTAACATTTATTGAGAGTTTACTACTGATCCAGGCACTTTTCTTAATGTTTTAGTTGTATTCATTCATGGAAGCCTCACAGAAACCTTATGAAATAGGTGCTGTATTTGTCCCCATTTCATAAATGAAGCAAATTAGGCAGGGGGTGGTTAAATGCCCAACAATGTCACACAATTCATAATAGGACTCAGAATTTGAATCCAGGGCATCTCTTTCCAGAGTCTATCTTAATATCGCCGAGTATTACAGCTATTTATAGTATGACAAGTTATTTAACTAGTCTCCATAGTAATGGATGTTTACAAACTTTTGCTATAAGGAACAGGCTATAATATTTTGATAATAGGACATTTTGTACACATTAAGGAAATTCCTGGAGATGGAAGAACTGAGTCAAAGGATATGTACATTTTGAAATCTGGTGGGTATGGCCAAATTACTCTCCAATTTAGCAATGAACAAAAGTTCAGATTTGTCCTCAGTATTGTGCTGAAATCTGCCAAATCATTTAGCTTGAGTCTTTGGGAAGCTGAGTAGCTAAATGCCTTGAACATTTCTAGCATCCCTGAATTATGAGTGATCTACCATCTTGTGATAGCATAGGCTACCCATCATATCTACTCAGTGTAGCAATGTCAGTGTAAGAACAAAGTATGACATTTGGACTTCTTGTTACTTTCAAATAATGGTAAATATTCTCGTTATGATTTGCAGTGTTGCCTATGTGATTTATGCGTTGAAATGCTATAAATTGAGGTTTGAATGTGTACCATTGAAAGAGCAAAATGCTACAATTGTCAATGTATATTATTAAAAGAGTAAAATGCTATGATGGTTAATAATTGTGAAAGTTGCCAATTTTATGTACCAAAACAATTACGTAAGTGCTTTCAAATAATTAAATAGGGAATCAGATTGCCAGTTAATAAGACCATTGATAATGTGATAGCTAAATGTATGAATAATTATGTATTTTCTTGTGAAAAATGGGTTTTCAGTAATTGGTAAGTCCTGGTCTTAGGTAATGAAGAATTAGGCAGTGGGCATTGGGGGGGGGGGGGGTTTATTCAGCTGAGTTACAACATCCACAGATTGTTTTATTTTTTATTTATTTTTTTATTTTTAAGATTTTATTTACTTATTTGACAGAGAGAGACACAGCAAGAGAGGGAACACAAGCAGGGGGAGAGGGAGAAGGAGGCTTCCCGCTGAGCAGGGAGCCCGATGCGGGGCTCAATCCCAGGACCCTGGGATCATGACCTGAGCTCAAGGCAGATGCTTAACGACTGACAACTGAGACACCCAGGCGCCCCATCCACAGATTGTTTTAAATATACTTCTGCTCAGTGTCTTCTGTCTCATTGGTTTCAAGAAAAGGAAAAAATTATCATTAATTCAAAAAGCAGGCTGACTGACACCAAATTCTTTAATGTGATCCAAAGCAGACACTTAAAATACAGAATCTGCTCAAGTCCCAGCTTAGTGTACCTACAGTGCTCGAATGTACCTACAGTACTTGAATGCAGATTTATAGTACTTGCTATTTTTCAGCAGGGTGTGTGTATGTGAGTGTTTTAAATATGATCTCATCCTCACCCAAAGATACTGTTGGATAACGAGGGTGGGGGAAATACCTATAAAGAGGCAGAGATAAACAGCCTATCAATTCTTTATTGTGAAGTATTTCTACTTCAAACTAGAGCAGTATAAAACAATAGACAATAACTCTCCCTCTACCTTTATCCTCCGAATGAGTCATTGAACCTTAGCAACTTTGATATCCAAAATATTAGAGCTTAACCTTCGTCTTGGAAGACAAACCTTTCTATACCTCATATTTCAAAAATTCATTCAAGATAGGGTTAAGATTTTCCCAAATCCTCATCCAAGATATTACCTTAAGTTCTGTTCTGAAAACATAGATGAGTAAGTACTTTAAAGGCATATCTGACTCCTGTATTCCTGAGCTGTTAAGTATTCCCAGGACTTGCTGAACTTGACAGTATTGAAGTGTGCTCACACAGCCTTATCAGGAGCCACATAAATTCATTTTAAACAAACAGACAAAAACCTGTTTGGCTGTTTTTGATGGTTACCCCTGTGATGTTCCTGGGGTTAAGATTCTCTTATGAGTTTCATAAGCCATGTTGTCTTTTATAACTATTAGTTGACAAGTAAAAACAAAAATGAATGTGATATATACTATGTAAGCATTTATGCCCTATAGGAGTCATATTACTAATACTTTGTGCTTTTGAAAAAAATAGTTTTATTGAGGTATAATTGACATACACATATTTAAACTGTACAGTTTGATGTTTTGATATATGTATACACCTGTGAAACCATCACTGCAATCAATATAGTGAACATATCATTACCTCCAAAAGGTTTTTTCTCATGCTTCCTTGTGATCCCTTCCTTCCATACCTCCCCACTATGCATTTCTAAGCAACCATTGATCTTTTTTCTGTCACTGTAGGTTAGTTTGCATTTTCTCAAACTTTACCTAAATAGAACCATTTTTTTCCTGTCTGCCTTTTACTTACCATAATTATTTTGGGATTTTTTTCCAGGTTGTTAAGCGTTTCAGTGTTTCTTTTTTTTTTCATCGCTGAGTATTATTCCATTGTATAACTATACCATGATTTGTTTATCCATTCATCTGTTGATAGATATTAGGGTTGTCTTTCCACTTTTTGGCTGTTATGAAAAAAGCTACTGTAAACATCCATATAAAAGTCTTTGGACATAAGCTTTCATTTCTTTTTTAAATTGTTTTTATTTTAAGGTATTTTTTAAGGATCTTATTATTTTTAAGTAATCTCTACACCCAGGGTGTGGCTCGAACTAATAACCCCCAGATCACAAGTCTCATGCTCTACCAACCGAGCCAGCCAGGTACCCCCATAAGCTTTCATTTCTTATGGGTAAATACCAAGGAGTAGGACAGCTGGATCATATGTTAGGTGTCTGTTTAACTTTTTAAGAAACTGCCAAATTGTTTTCCCAAATGCTTGTGTCATTTTACATTCCTACCACCAGTATATGATAGTTCTAGTTCTATATCCTTACCAACATTTCCTATGGTCAGTCTTTTTAATTTTAGCCATTCTATTATGTGTGGAGTGGCATTTTATTTTGCTTTTAATTTGCATCTTTCTAATGATGTTAAGCATCTTTCATGTAGTTATTTACCATCCATATATTTTCTTTGGTGAAGTATATGTTCAAACCCTTTGATCATCATTTTAACTGTGTTTTTTTAATCCAGTTTTGAGAGTTTTAAAATATATTCTAGATATGTCCTTTATTACATTTATGCTTTGCAAATATTTTTGCCCAATCTGGAACTTGGCTCTTTGTTCTAACAATATTTTGAAGAGCAAAAATTTTTAATTTTCATGAAGTACAATTTCTCAATTTTTTCTTGTATGGATTGTGTTTTGAGTATTATATCTAATAAATCTACCTAGTCCAAGATCACAAAGGAAGTTTTATGGTTTTAGGTTTTACATTTAGGTCTACCATCCATTTTCAGTTTATTTTTGTATATGCTACAAGGTATGGATTGAAGTACCTTTTTTTTGCATTTGCATTTAGACTTGTTCTGCCACTTATTAAAAAACTAACTTTCCCCACTGAACTGCCTTTGCACTTTTGTCAAAAGTCAGTTGTCCACTTATATCTGTGTTATATAGCCATTTTGAGCTAATCAATGTTTATAGAATTTTAAATAATAATACCAGGCAGAACAATAGAGATTTTATCTATTCTTTGTAGAATAGATGTTCTGTTGGTGTTCTAGCATTCATAATCAAAATAACCATTAAAATTTCAAGATTTTCAACATTTCCCACACAGCCTTTGCCAGTATTGTCACTGAGCAGTATTTAGTAGTTGTCTACTATGTGTCAGGGTGCTTTACTATGTAATTGGGGTACTCAGTGAATGAAACAGGTACAGTCCCTGTTTCCCTGGCATTTACAGTCTGGCAGTGGAGACAGACATTGAACAGCTCTGTTCACAGATTTTTAATTACAGCAGTAGCAAGTATGACAAAGGAGCAATATTGAAGACTGGGAACACATACCAGGAGGAACTGGAAGTTAATTCCTTAGCAAACCATGCTATTGAAAACTTTCTGTGATTAAATCCTTCTCTCCCACAGCCACTTTAGTTAAATAAACCCTAGTTGTTATTAATCATGGAATACTAGGCAAACCATTAGAAATGCAACTTCTTGCCCTCTGAATTGGAAATGTCTGTGAACTTTTGAGTAAACTCATACCTTTAAATCCATGTTGTAAAGTGTTTTCTAATCTATACTAGGCAGCAATCTTTCCCACTAATGTGCATACTTTATCCTTTAGGTCATATTTTCACTGCAGAGATTTTATGAATTCCTGAGTTGAAGGTGAACCTGTTTATGGTAATGCTTCTTTTAACATTGGGTTAATGTGTCTTTGTACACTTTGTAAACCTTCTATCTCTTCTATTCCATCCATGAAATAAGTGACAGGACAGATCCATTTGAATACATAAATATCACTTTATAATACAAATGTAATAGCATTTTCACTGCAACACTGTTGGTGCTGACTCTCCTGTGTATATTGTTCTCAGATATGTGTATTGCGTATATTTGGCCAGGTTGGCTGTTCGTGATATGTTTGCTTGGGAAAACAATCCAGAAAATTTCTCCTTAATTAACATTTAGAAGAGTGATAATGGTAATTGTAGGCAGTTTTTAAGAAAAGTTTCTTAGTATTTTGAGCAGTGACTTTTTTTTTTAAGTAGTTGAAAAATTTCTAGGTTGCTTACTTTTTTTTTTTTTTTAAGATTTTATTTATTTGAGAGAGAGAGAATGAAAGAGAGAGAGCACAAGAGGGGGGAGGGTCAGAGGGAGAAGCAGACTCCCTGCTGAGCAGGAAGCCTGATGCAGGACTCGATCCTGGGACTCCAGGATCATGACCTGAGCCGAAGGCAGTCGCTTAACCAACTGAGCCACCCAGGCACCCCCTAGGTTGATTACTTTTAAAGGGGATAATTCTCGGGGCGGCCTGGGTGGCTCAGTCGTTAAGTGTCTGCCTTCGGCTCAGGTCATGATCCCAGGGTTCTGGGACTGAGCCCCACATCAGGCTCCCTGCTCAGTGGGAAGCCTGCTTCTCCCTCTCCCACTACCCCCTGCTTGTGTTCCCTCTCTCCCTGTCTTTCTCTGTCAAAAAATAAATAAAATCTTTTAAAAAAGGCAGGGGGGATAATTCTCATACATGACCGCTGACATTTTTTTTAATTGGTATGGTCACTTCAGCCACAGTTTATCTGAGACAACCTATCCAAAAGCCAAACAGCCATTGCAGTGCTCAGAGGCCATGAAGGTTAAGGGTCCTCTCAGAAGAGAATTTGCTAAGGACAGTGCTTGGTACTCTGAACTTGGACTTGCAGACTATTTAACACAAGAAATTTCATTATTATTATTAAATACACTGGGGTTGGGAGAAGACTGTAGGATTTCAAATAAACTAATAACCTCATTTTGTTATTAGATCTTTTTTTTTTTAAGATTTATTTATTTATTTATTTGACAGAGAGACAGAGAGAGAGCACAAGTAGGCAGAGCAGCAGGCAGAGAGAGGAAGAAGCAGACTCCCCGCTGAGCAAGGAGCCTGATACAGGGCTCTATCCCAGGACCCTGGGATCATGCATGACCTGAGCCGAAGGCAGCCACTTAACTGACTGAGCCACCCAGGCGCCCCTTGTTATTAGATCTTAAAGCTATTTCTCGTTTTTCACTTTTGCAGTGTTAAACACATATGTAAATAAGTTCTCATCCACATGTCAAATATATTCCCAGAGGTACAATTTATAATCAGAGGGTTTGAACATTTATTTTAAGGGCCTTGTTGCATATTGCCAAGTTGCTTCCTATATTTCTTAGAAGATAATAAACCCAAATTGACCTTTCCTTGATGGTTATAGGTCATTCTTATGACCCTTAATTCACAATCTCTTTCATTATCTACTTTTTATTTATTCTTGGAGTGTAGCTCTCTAATAATTTGGTATTTTGTTACTTTAAATCTGCAGTGATCTAAAATATTAGGTAATAATTTTTAATTATGCATAAATTGAGTCAAGACAATATGAAGGTCTCTTGAAACTGTAGAAACTTAAAGACAGTCATTTCAGCAGTTTAGAAATCTGTTTTTCTATTTCTTAGTCTTGATTCTAATGATGGTGGACAAATCTGACCTCCTGTATAAATATTACTGTACTGTATTCAGTTTTAATACTGTATATTATTGTTTCTAGGAAATAAATTTTCCCCCCACATTTTAACAACTGTGAAATTAATATCTGTCCTGCAATTTCTGGAGTGTAATAGAAGAGTATGTTACAATTGATGGTATCTCTGGGGCACCTGGGTGGCTCAGTCGTTGAGCGTCTGCCTTCGGCTCAGGTCATGATCTCAGGGTCCTGGGATCGAGCCCCACGTTGGGCTCTCTGCTTGGCGGGAAGCCTGCTTCTCCCTCTCCCACTCCCCCTGCTTGTGTTCCCTCTCTCGCTGTGTTTCTCTCTGTCAAATAAATAAATAAAATCTTAAAAAAAAAAAGTTGATGGTATCTTAGATTAGATGAAATATGGTATTACTTCTAGGTAGGAGTGTGTGTGTGTTTGTGTGTGTTTAAGAATTGCTCTTTTGAGACATCAGCATGAAGAGTATCCTTATGGATCCTTAATTGGTTGCCTTACCTTGGCTTCCCCCAGTCAGTAAGTTAAAATCAATAAAAGTATACTAGCAAATTGTAAAAGATAAAAATAGCAAAACATGGGAAGCTGTCTTGGTACCCAGTAAGGATAATTATGTAGGTAAGCTATGGTATCCCTTTAATGAAATATTATACAGTTTAAGATTATACTTATGTGAGAACTCTCAGAATATGTGAGAATATATTACAGTATTGATTACAAGTATGTCAAAAATAGTGAAGAAATAAGTCAGCATTTAAGTGATGAGACTTACCTCTGAGTATTTTAAAAATTGTAAGCATGTTGCTTTTGAAAAAAAATTTTAAAGAAAAGTATGTAATGCTTATTTTCTTTACTATTTAAATCATTTGGCTCTCTTGGCTTTTACATCGTAGGTAAGTTAGGGTATAAATAAAGGACTTTCTTCAGGGACTCATTTTTTTCAACCTGAAATTGAGAAAATGTTCTAAAAATTCACAAAAAGTCAAAAGGGGATATTAATGTTAGCTTCACTAGAACTTTTTTTTTTTTTTAAAGATTTTATTTATTCATTTGAGACAGATAGAGAGAGCATGAGCAGGGGGAGAGGCAGAGGGAGAGGGAGAAGCAGACTCCCCGGTGAGTTGGGAGCCTGACATGGGGCTTGATCCCAGAACCCAGAGATCATGACCTGAGCCGAAGGTAGACGCTTAACCATCTTAGCCACCCAGGCACCCCTTCACTAGAACTTTTTTACACTCCAGTTTAAGTTTTCTAAGAAGTAAGAAAAGTAAGAGGAATTTCTCACTCAGGTACTATTTATGTAGCTTCATTGTTCCAAATTTATGACAGCCTAGTAACCAGGAAGTTTCTATTACTATTCCCTGTTATTAACAGTAACAAAATTGAGTCTGTTTTCATTAATATTCTTATTTGCTCCAAAGATGGTCATTTTCCACTTAGATGTGCCCATTTATTTTGCACTTCAATGACAGTCTTCTCTCTCTCCCTCTCTCTCTTTCTTTGCTATTATAATCAGTTGGTTAGGTTTGTATTATAAAGCTAGGCACTAATAAAATAATGGCATTTGCACTGTTCTTTAAGAATCTTAGTTTTTTGGGACACCTGGGTGGCTCAGTTGGTTAAGCATCCAACTCTTGATCCTGGCTCAGGTCATGATCTTAGGATGGTGGGATTGGGCCCTGCATCAGGCTCCACACTCTGTGAGGAGTCTGCTTCTCTCCCTGTTTTCTCCCTCTACCCCTCCCCACCCCCCAAATAAATAGATAAGTCTTTTTTTTAAAAAAAGAATCTTAGTTTTTTAGGTGATGGATATCTTAGGAGCAGTCAATTCTTGGTGGTTCTACTACTTATTCTTTAGTTTGTGAATGATCTGTCACCTTTTTTTCTTCATCACCCTTTTGCCTACATAATAACCTTTGTAATTCTAATATAGAGTCAGCTACTAATGACAAACAGGTACCCTTGGTTTTAAAAAAGAAAAGGTAAGATCTTTGAGCTCGCGGAGTGGACACCATGAGCAAAGCTCACCCTCCCGAGTGAGCTTTCAATTGTCATTGAAATTAAATGGTGGCAGGCATGTCCAAGGAATATTGCGGGGGTTCGATCCGTTTATGAATCTTGTGATAGATGAATGTGTGGAGATGGCAACTAGTGGGCAACAGAACAATATTGGAATGGTGGTAATATGAGGAAATAGTATCATCATGTTAGAAGCCTTGGAGTGAGTATAAACAATGGGTGTGTTCATCAGAAGAAATCAACTGCTTCCACATGTCCCCTCCAAAATACCTGTTTTACTACAATATAAAAATCAGGTCGTGTGCATTTTCATACTGAACTTTTTTGTTAAATAAACTTTTGTAATAGTCAAAAATGCTTTCTCAGACATTCTGAACGTAGAAAATTGAGTATTAGCCCTTATTCTAATTTTTTCTAACGTGAATTGTTCGTGGTTGAGATTGATTTGTTCTGAAGCTTTTATGCATTAATATAGAAGAATCTGATTAAATGTGAAAAAAAAAAGAAAAGGTAATAGAGCAATTGGGTGAAATAAGGTCTTTTGAATGATTTGTTGTAAAATGCCTACACGTTAAAACCAGACTAAATCTGGGCTTCACCACTCTATAGCTCTGTCGTGAGTAGGTGGCTTACGTCACAAAACCTATTTCCTAATCAAACACCACCAGTGTCATAAGACTTAAGTGTTAAATGAGATGTGCCCACTTTTTAACATAATGCCTGGAGTGTGATGTGTGCGTGATGAATAGTAGTTGATATTATCTATTTTCATTTTTGGACATTTT
Source organism: Mirounga leonina (assembly GCF_011800145.1). Taxonomy (NCBI): domain Eukaryota; kingdom Metazoa; phylum Chordata; class Mammalia; order Carnivora; family Phocidae; genus Mirounga; species Mirounga leonina. The sequence continues at coordinate 96,959,565 of NW_023270268.1, read as the reverse complement.
TATCAAGTTACTGTTGTGCAAGGTACTTTGCTGTGTGTAGGAAGGGGCCAGAAAATAATAAACATGCTCCTTGAAAGCAGAGATATTCAAGTATATTCATATAATGGCTTATCATTGATCATAGGCTTCTTGCCTATAAATTCATACCATAGAACTTATACAGTAAATACAGTATTTTGGTTTCTTAGCTAAAAAGTTTGGACTATCACACTCTATAGTACCATTTTATTTATAAAAATTTGAAGTGAAAGGAATCTAATTGCTTATTTCTAGAAATGCTATAAAAATTGTTTGTGGGCAGGCCTGTCAATAAACCTAGAGCATATGTAGCTGATAGTTTGAATTCTATTCCCCCACTTAATTGTCCACCTAGCTTTTATATTTACTATTTCTTTTACAGGAATGCCTTTATTTTGATAAATGGAGGGGTGTATGTGTGCATGTTCTCAAAAAGTTTTATTCCAGCAGGAATAAATTTTTCCTGATTCCGTTAGTCTGGTTTGCCATCTGTGATTTTTCTGTACTTCTCTACTCTTTGGTTCCCACTTTTGTCTGCACATTTCCTTATTGTCCATCTCAGTAATTTTTGTAAACTATTTAAGTAATGATCTATGATTGCCTTTATTCTTAACATTTTGGTCTATCCATTCTTATTTATTTATTTATTTAACTTTTTTTTTAAGTAGGCTCCACACCAAGCATGGAGCTCAATGCAGAGCTTGAACTCATGACCCTGAAATTAAGGCCTGAGCTGAAATCAAGAGTTGGATGCTTAACTGACTAAGCCACCCAGGCGCACCCATTCTTCTTTTTTTTAAATAGCAAAATGAAATATATAGAACATAAAAATATTTATTCTTGAAACTCCTTTCTTCTTGGGTTGGTTAATTTAGTAGGCCAGTAAAAGCAACAAGGACCCAGATGCAAAGTGGCCTGTTTGTTTTGATTAGCTCCCTGCAAGGTCCCAAGTTGGCTGCACGTCCCATGCAGGTGAACACATCCCAAGGGGAAAAAAGTATTTCTCATGGCCTGTATCTTTTAAAAGAGCAAAGAAATTATTTCCACAAGCTTTCCAACAGACTTGGCCTTACCTCTTATTGGTCAGAACATCATTATATGCTCATTTCCAAACCAGTTATTCTCAAAGAAATTAGAATTACCTTGATGGGCTTACCAAAATTGGAGCCAACTTAGGTTTTTGTTGGCAAGATAAAAATAGAAACTAGTTAAGCATAGTCATCTGCTGCATAAACCATTCTAATGGAGTTGCTGGATGGGTAGATTAAATAGGAACGAGTTTCACAAAATGATGTAGTACTGTACTCTATAAATACAAGGTAATGTTATTAGCTGGAATTCTACTTAATTTTATAACTTTTTGACTAACCATAAGAATATCAAACAGATTTATGATGCCTTTTTCTAAGAAGGTAAACTGTGTACAAAATGAAATATTAAGTGCCCCAGGATTTTATATGTAAATAATATTATCCTGGAACCTTGGTATATAGCTCTTACATAACACCTCATACTTGCCCCCCAACAGCCCCCATTATTTCTGGAATAATGAAATTGCCGTATAGTGCATCAATCAGTAGCAATTTAGAGAGGACCTTGTAAAATGGAAGAAACAGAACTGGGCCTCGGTGTTGTGATTTGCCACTGCAGTGTTCTGTAGCATGGAGGAGAGACTGCTGACTCATTAGATCAGATGGTTGCCTGTGCTAACTTTCTGGATTTTTCCCCTTCTACAGCAGGGTTTTGTTTTGTTTTTAATTTTTTACAAATATGGGTGGAAAACCCTACAATTTGTGACTATAGGAATCTTAGTTGTAAATTGCATTTACTTTTTATCCTCAAAGTAGGAATCAAGTGAGTAAAGGCAAAGTTTATATATAATCATTGAGTTGATTTCTCTGTGAGTCAACTATGTTTGCCACATTGTTGTTGTTGTTGTTGTTTTAAATATTTTATTTATTTATTTGACAGAGACAGAGCGAGAGAGGAACACAAGCAGGGGGAGTTGGAGAGGGAGAAGCAGGTTTCCCGCCAAGCAGGGAGTCCGATGTGGGGCTCGATCCCAGGACCCTGGGATCATGACCTGAGCCGAAGGCAGACACTCAACGACTGAGCCACCCAGGCGCCCCTGTATGCCACATTGTTTTAAAGCAAGCAGTTGTTTTTAAAGTGGGTATCATGCTTGGGGCGCCTGGGTGGCTCAGTCGTTAAGCATCTGCCTTCGGCTCAGGTCATGATCCCAGGGTCCTGGGATTGAGCCCCACATCAGGCTCCCTGCTCTTTGGGAAGCCTGCTTCTTCCTCTCCCACTTACCCCTGCTTGTGTTCCCTCTCTTGCTGTGTCTCTCTCTGTCAAATAAATAAATAAATAAAAGCAGGTATCATGCTTTTTTTTAAATGATGGAAAGCAACAAGAATAGGTGTATGTCGTAATAGGAAGGAGTTATTAAATAGCATATAAAACTTAATGTAGCATGAAATCATATGTTATTTTGGATATTATGAAGATTTGGGATAAGATTAACTTTCAGTGTAATGTAACTTGCAATATAATTTGCTTATTTCAAGTTAAAATGTTTCGGGATGTTGTCTTATACATCTTTTTTTTTTTTTTTTAAGATTTCATTTATTTATTTGACAGAGAGAGACACAGTGAAAGAGAGAACACAAGCAGGGGGAGTGGGAGAGGGAGAAGCAGGCTTCCCGCAGAGTAGGGAGCCCGATGCAGGGCTCCATCCCAGAACCCTGGGATCATGACCTGAGCTGAAGGCAGACGCTTTAACGACTGAGCCACCCAAGTGCCCTGTCTTATACATCTTTAAAAGCCTATGCTTTTTCACATAGAGGCATAAGCATTAAATAATGAAACAGAAGAGTTTAGTGTGGAGTATTTTATTTCCACTATTTTCATAGATAACAATGAAGGGTGACTAATGGATACAAAGTAGTAGTATGTTGTACGACTGTGCTTATCAAACTGCCAAATGCTTAGCCCTATTCGGTGATTAAGTCAATATAAGTCTAATAATTTTTATTTTATTTGTGGAAAGGAAGCAATTTCATATTTATCTTTTAAAACAGATATTGTATATTAATAGAGTGCAAAACTTGCTTGGATTAAGAGAATGTACAAGAACATGCAAAGACATTTTTCTGGGGGTGCCTGGGTGTCTCAGTTGGTTAAGTATCCAACTCTTGATTCGGCTTCGGTCATGATCTCAGGGTCTTGAGATGGAGCTCTGCTTCAGGCTCAGTGCTGAACATGGAGCCTGCTTAAGATTCTCTCTCTCCTTCTCTCTGCATGCCTCCCCCGCCCCCTGCTCACTCAGAGAGAGAGAGAGAGAGAAAGCGCGTGCATTCTCTCTCTCTAAAAAAAAAAACTTTCCCTGCTTACAGTAGAAAGCTATAATATCCTGTTCTCTGTCAAGATTGGGAGGAGATAGAGGGGTATTTATTCACTGTTTACTTGTTTTTCTCCTACTGGGGTGCTTTGGTGAAAAAGCTTTAGAAGTACAATGGGAACCCTTATCTCAGTGCTGTGGGAATTGAAAATTTAATGTTCAAAAAGCTTATTACCTTGGAGCAGTCCATGGAAGTTTCTCAAAGTGTTTAAGTGTTAAGAAGCTGGAGCCAAAAACTTCCGGACCTGGAAAACTATTTTCCAACTCTATCAGAAAAAGTACTTTAGAAGTTAAATAAACTCTTAATTGGGACTTCTGTTCCTATAACTACTGATGATGGGTTCTAAGTTTTATGTTGAGGGACAAAAAGCAAGTTCTGGAAGAAACTAAGGCTTTGGTTGTATGGAGACCTGGTGTCTATGTCGGTTGCTTGACTTAGCCCAAGCATTGTCCTAAGTGCCCTACTTTCTAAAGCCACTTTTGTATTTCTTTCCTCCTTTGCAGAATAACTAGTTACAAGATAACTAAGAAAACAGGCCAAAGATCGTTGTGGTTCAAGTGAGAGTCTAAATTTTAGTTATCCAGGGAGTAATTATTCACTTTCTTCATTATTTGAGCATTTTGGGTTCTCTGGAATCAGATGCCAAAAAAGAGTCTATTGTATAAGATGTTGGTTAGGGATCAACACATGTGAAAGAAAGGGGGCAGACGCCTAATTGGGCAGAGAAGTTGAAATCCAGTTCAAGCCTGGAAAAGCCTTAGCTGACCCTGTGGGGAGATCTGGAGTGAGTATTACTTGTGAGAGTATCCCACATCTGGTTGACATGGCTGGGTCTTTATACCTCCGCTTTGCTTGGTCACCAGGTGCAGGTGGCCGGCGAAGGATGTGAATGTTGGCCAGGCAGCTCTCTGCATCTGAGGCCAACCCTGAAGGAGTGACAGCTGCTGGCTGTCCGCTGACAATACTCCCTGTCCTTTCTTGAAGGAGAATCTGGATGCTGCATCTCCCTGTCTAATTTGATAACACTGTTGCCTGGAGGGAGAGACTATTGTCCTTCCTACCATATAGGTTTGTTTAGATGCAAACGAGAGAAATCAGCCTAGTTAATTGAGGCAGAGAGTGCAGGGCTTAGGGAGCATGGGCATTGGAGTCAGACTGCTGAGGTTCAAATCCCACCTGTAAAGCTTGCCAATTTTGGGATCTTGGGCAAAGTTACTTAAATCTCCATTGCTTGGGTTTCCCATTTGTAAAATGGAAGTGGTATTAGTGGGTATGAAGTTATTAAGTAACTATTCACTGAGTGCTTATTTTCTTTGCCCAGGCACTGTTTTCTTTGCCCTCATGAAACTTGCATTGTAGGTAGTGACACAGATAATAAAAAAGTGAATTAAAAAGAAAAATTATATTCTTTCAGATAGTTGCTATGAAGAAAAGCAGGGTAAGAGCATTGAGGATGACAATGGGAGCAGGGGGACTATTTCTGGGAGTGAGGAAACACTTTCCAGGCAGGTGCACAGCAAGCGGAAAGGTTTGAGTTGCTGGAGCCGAGATTAAAATTTAACTGTGTTAAAACATCAAAATGGACAAAACTCCTGGGAATGCCTGCATTTTACATTTTGAAAACTCATGTTTTCATAATTTTCTTACTTTGTCCTGAAAGAAGCTGTTTTGGGGATGTATTTGCAACCACTTCTCTGCATGTAACATAATGGAGTAGAAAAAGCTAAGTTACACATAATCATTATCATATATTTCTCCTCTTAACATTGACTTTTTAAAAAGTAGAATCATCTTGATTTGCTATAAAAGAATATTAAACAGATGAATGCAGGTTTGTGGATCTGGTGAAAGCATCTCTAAATTTATAGAATTATTATTTAGGCTCTTAATTCTCTTATTAGTTTGATGTCACTGTTTCTATTGTCTGCTGTCTTTGGCATAAATTAAATAATATGTGCCTAAAAATAATACAGTTAAACTATAGAATCATTAGTTTCCATGGTGGCTAGAATTACTCAGCTGAGTGATAAACCCGCAAGGCAGCTGAATCATGAATAACCCCTTTGATTTCCACTCATCATTGCTCATACATTTGGAGGTTCTCACTGTTGTTTTAAAGGGAATGTATATAAATACTTATTTTAAAAAATCAGAACAGATACCTGTATTGCCTCATGAACTCTCTCCAGAATACCTTCATGAACCCTGGAAGATTTGAATCATCTATGAAGAAGCTCTACTGAATCATGTCTCCTTGTTTATCCTTCAAGACTCTGCTTACCCTGTTCTAAGTCATTCCTGTCCTGCCAAGTCCAGGTTTGATGCCTTTGCTTTATGCTCTTCCAAATCAGCCTGACAGCTCCTGTGAGAGCACATGTGTCACTTATTGTAACTACCTGTTTGCCTTTATATCCCACCAGGCCAGAAGTTCCTTGGGGGAGAGATGGTGTCTTATTACTCCATTATATTTTATATTTTCAACCTGTAACACATAGCACCTGGCACATCTTCGATGCTTAAAATCTATTTAGTTTTAAAAAATAAAGTTACGGTAATACACACTTAATAGCTAAGAAAAAAACGAGCCAAGTGCCTAGATTTGGTTCAAGTAACAGGAAGGTAGGAATATACTAGGTGCTTTTTGGAAATTAGGCAAGATTAGCTTGTATTAACAGAATACAGTTAGTAGTCATCACCATTACTTTTCTGTTAGGCTTACTTTTAGGCGCCATGAAACAACTCCATTAGATTTTACAGATGAAACTGAGCTTCAGAAGTTTGAAAGAATTTGATTTGCCTGAGGATGTAATTTATAAATTCAAACTCAATCTTTCTGACTCAAAAGTCTTGGTCTCTGTTTTAATTAAAAGAAGCAGCCAGGACAGATGAAATGGTACACTTCAGTTCTTACTTGCATAACATTTAGAATATTATTTTTTATTTTATTTGCTCCCCTTTAAAAGAAACATTGAGGAGCACCTGGGTGGCTCGGTTGGTTGAGCATCTGACTCTTGATTTTGGCTCATGTCATGATACTCTGGGTTGGGTCGTGGGATCAGGCTCCACGCTCATCACAGAGTCTGCTTGTCCCTCTCCCACTGCTCCCCACTCCCCCCCCACCCCGCTCATGTGCTCTCTCTCTCTCTCTCAGATAAACAGAATCTTTAAAAATAAATAAATAAAACAAACAGTGATATTTTGAAATCCTTCCAGAAAAGAGTAGCCTCGAGAGAGAAAGAGCTGAAAAAAATTTTTGAGAGTTAAAGGCACTACAGAGAATTTCCTTGGGAGAGGGACATCCTCTGTGTGGCTACAGTGGTTGGAAGAAATAGGGCCAGAGGGTAGAAGCAATGGAGAAGTAGATTTATGTGGGATATAAGACACTAAGGGGAGATTTTTTAAAAACAAAATGGCTTTTTCAACATTGAAGCCCTGCTTAAATAGTGGTATTACTGATGAAATTCTTGTAAGCATTTTACATTTCACAGGGAACATTCAACAAATTTGTAATTCAGTCACAACTGTGGGGTAGGTATTAGCATTATTACTTTGCAAATGAAGATACGAAGAGATTCTGATTTGTCCAGATCCTCCTGCAGCATGTCACTGGTAGAGCCAGGGTGTCTAAAGTCTGCTGACTCAAAATTTCATGCTATTTCCACTTTAATCGTCAGGTGACCATGTATCATGCATGCTATGTAGGAAATATCCGTATTTGAGGAAGAAGTTAGACTGTGATTATCACGTTGTCTTCTGACTTTGAAAATTTCTTTTTCTGAAGATTAAAATTTGACCTCATTTGTTTGTTCACTATTTCTTTGAAGGCTTTGCCCAGCCCATTTCCCAAAGAAATGTTTGTCATTAAGCTTTGTTTTTTTCGGGCGCCTGGGTGGCTCAGATGGTTAAGCGTCTGCCTTCGGCTCAGGTCATGATCCCAGGGTCCTGGGATCGAGTCCCACATCGGGCTCCCGGCTCAGCGGGGAGCCTGCTTCTCCCTCTGACCCTCTCCCCTCTCATGCTGTTTCTCTCTCGCTCACTCTCTAAAAAAAATAAATAAAATCTTTAAAAAAAAAAAACTTTGTTTTTTTTTTTGTTATCTAAGTGGTTTCTAGAAAAATTTGTTCTTTTTATATTCCAGTCTTTTGCAGTTCCATAGCTGCTTACTTAACAGTCCCTTTTTCTGCATCTTAAGGAAGCTGGAAAATCCTAGTAAACCAATTTCCCCTTTTCTTTACTTCCTCCCTCAACTGCCCTTATTCCAGTTTAATTTTCCTATTGAGAACACAACAATCTTTGTCTCTTTTATTGTGACACTTGTGACTGTGGTATCTGGTTTATTTTTTTCTTTCTAATTCAGTTCCATTGTTTCCAGTGGATATAAGTATACCCTACCCTTTATCAATAAATTACCAGCCTTGATAGTCTCTACCTATCACCGATGCCATGTTTAAGTTCTTGGTACTTTTCTTGACCCTTTGATCATATGCTTCTCACTTGCAAGTCTCCTGTATCTCCATGTGGTTTTCATCTTTGTTTTCACTCATACTTGTTTCTTTAATCACTCAGTTCTTCCTTGTTAGCCTTATCCACCATTCCCCTTCTGAAGCCACAGAGTGTATCAAGCCAGAACTCCACTGTTAATGACTTCATTGCTACACTCTCCTCCCCAATTCTTTTGTATCTTGGTTAATGGATTACAAATTGTGCCCCATGGAGTATATGTTTCCGTAGTGATCCTTCAGTGGCTCCAGAAAGACAAAAACAATACTCAGCCCTGCTTGAATTAATCCCCAGATCTCAAGGTTTGTTTTTCCTTTTTCTTTCTGTGTTCTTTCTGTCTGGACTCAACTTAGTCAGCCTCAAAACTTACTTTCCACTTACCTGTTCCCCTTACCTCATCCATATTGGTTTGCACTTGTCCCACATCTGAATCAATTTCTCCTCTGCTCCCAGTGTGTTGTCATTTTGGAAGGCAGCTGTGCTCCGCCACTATACTACTCATGCCCAGTGTGTTGTGATTTTGAACACTAAAGTCATTTTGCTTTATAGTACATTTGTTTAAAGCCAGTGAAAGCTCCTTTTATTCACAGTCCTTAGTCCCTAAGTTCCCTAAGTTCAGCACAGTGCCTTTTGAGGTAGGAGCTCAATAAACATTTAATAAATTGAATTCCATTGACACTCAAGCCATAAGTGTTTCCAGAGCTTTTCAACTTCTCATCTTGCCTGCATTCCCTCCCCTACTTTAATCTGTTAGTTGAATTAAACATCATCCTTCTCATAACAGTTCCACCTTGGTTGTTTCCTATTGTTTATAGGCTAAAGTCCACTTGGTATTCATTTCAAGACCTACACATTAGTCTGTCTACCTTTGCATCCTTATTTTTCACTGTTAACCTTAATATAACCTTTTATTCTGGTCAGACTGGTCTGTTAACTGTTCCTGCAAATTTTATTTCCATTCTTTTGTTCTTGTTATTTCCCCCACCTGGAATGCCTTTGCTGTCCTCCTTTTCGTAGTTTATGCTAATTCTACCTGACCTTCAAGAAGTCTTCCCTAAGCATTCTAATCTTTGTACTTTTAGTAAATAAGTGTGTATTATTTGGTACTCAGTTACATATTGATCTGTTACCCTTACTTTATGGTTGTTTGGGGACATTATTAGCTTTTTATACGCACATGTATTTTATCTCCCTTATTAAATTGCCAATAATTATTAAGTTAGATCAGCAATCAGAAATAAACTTTCTACTTTGACATCTGCAACCAGTTTTCTGTTTGGACTTGAATAGTTCATTCTTTAGGGTTTTTTTGAGATTGCACACCCATAAATAAGTTGAACTGAATTTTTTAAACTGCTCTGTGTTCTGCTTTAAAAAAAAAAGGAGAAAAAGGAAAATTGCTTCCAAAAAAATTATAGATAGATAATACATTAAAAATTTTTTTATTGTAAGATATAATTTGTCAGAAAAGTTATAAAGGTGGGTAAGATATTGTAAGATACCTGTCAGAAAAATTATAAAGATAGATAATACATTAAAAAAATTTTTTATTGTAAGATATAATTTGTCAGATGGTGAAGAGTGAAGCAGGGAAGGAGAGAGGTATGTTGCAATTTTAAGTAGATGGCCAGAGAAGCGCCTCAGAGAAGGCAACATTTAGACCTGAAAGAGGGATAGGAGTGGCTATCTGGGAGAAGAATACTCCAGGCAGTGGAACAAGTACAAAGATCCTGGGGCAGAATGTATATGTTTTTGAGAAATGGCAAAGAGTTCAGTATGTGTATCCAGAATGATTAGCTGGAGAGGAGCTTAGAGTGGTAGTGGCAGGGGGACAAGATGTTATAGGGCTGGATAAGCCATTGGAAAGACTTCATGTTGTTTATTATGCTCCTTGGTATATTCTCTGGAATACTTTGCATAGGAATATGTAATTTTGAATTTTAATAACTGTAGACCATCCAGGAATGAGGTACTTTAACCAAATTTTAAGAATTTTATGTTTTACGCTGAAAAAGTGGTAATAGCTCAAGAATAGACCGATGATGAGAGTTGACTACTTATGTCAGTTCTTTTGCTTTCAGGTTTGTAATTATAACTTTTTTTTTTAAACCATAGGTAAATTAACATGATGGATTTCTCCAAGCTACCCAAAATACTTGATGAAGATAAAGAAAGCACGTTTGGTTATGTGCATGGGGTCTCAGGACCTGGTAAGTAATATGTAATAATCTCTATAGTAAAGATTCCTAACTTCAATTAATGTCTTTTCAAGATTTTTTGGGTAAAATACACAGGTTTCTGTTTACCTGAATAAGTTCTATTTGTCCCTAAAAGATTTCATAGTTGCTATAAGAATGTGGTAATACCTTCATCATAAGAGCTTCTCTGGCATTCATTATCTTAATTTGATAATTATTGGGCACTAATTTGTGACATCCTATTTATTATGTAAATGTATAATTGGTGTTCAGAGTTTTAGATAGGTCTTGATTTCTTTTGTTAAATCTGAGGTAAAAAGGCTATATAAAGTTTTTAGTTTTTAGTATGTAATACCTTACAGATAATGGGCATTCAGTAAATATATGTTTATGTCATTTGAACTGAAATAATTTTTTTCGGAGCGTTTCTCAACAATATCATCCTTGGCTCTTTGTATATTTAAATTTCTCTGAACGTTAATTTCAGATATTGCATAACTAGCTATCTGTGGGAAAGAAGTTTTATGACGTGAGAGCAATGGAAAGCAGTTTAAAAACTTTGTTTATTCTGCCAAAACTTGGGGTATTGCATTTTAAATGATAAATCTCATTCTAGTATTCATTTTATTCCAACTGCAAAGTATGATTCACAGTTTTCCATAGGTAAACCTGCTCATTGATTTATAATCCTTCATGCCATGAATATTTTTCCTTATCTTTTTATAAACCTCATGCTATAGGCTTTTTTGTTTTAATCACAGTAGAGGTGATCACCTTTTTTCGGTGTTTATGCAAATGAAGTCAGTCAATCACAGTGTTTATTTCTCCCTATGAAGCTTCTATAGCTTAGAACTTGGTGTTTGAACATGAACTCATTGGCAAAAATACATTTCACTGTTTTCAACCTCTTGCCATTCTGAGAAACAGTTTTCCCCTTGATGATCAGAGGGGTCTTTAGGAAAGTCGGGCAACACTCAAGAATTTTTAGGGAAAAGACAAAAAAGAACACCATCAAAAGAGTTTAGGTAAAAATATTTTTCTGAAACTTGTAGTTAACTGCTCCTGGAACCTATTTATTATTCTTAAGTACTTAATAAAATGATAGAGAAATGGCATACTTTGGGGCTTATGAAATATGATTTAAAATTTTAGGGGCACCTGAGTGGCTTAGTCACTTGAGTGTCGAACTCTTGATTTCGGCTCGGGTCATGATCTCAGGGTTGTGAGATTGAGCCCGGAGTCAGGCTCCATGCCGGGTGGGGAGCCTGCTTTAGATTCTCTCTCTTCCGGGTGCCTGGGTGGCTCAGTTGCTTAAGCGACTGCCTTCGACTCAGGTCATGATCCCGGGGTCCTGGGATCGAGTCCCACATCAGGCTTCCCTTGCTCTGCGAAGAGCCTGCTTCTCCCTCTCCCTCTGCTTGCCACTCTCCCTGCTTGTGCTCTCTGTCAAGTAAATAAATAAAATCTTAAAAAAAAAAGATTCTCTCTCTTCCTCTCCCTTCCCCCCACTTAAAAAATAATAAAATAAAATTTTAGTTGTTTCTTTCATTTCAGTTCATCTGAATTATTCTTACATAGTAGATATAGAGGTAAATATTTATGAAATTAACAAATCTTCATTGTTCTAACCCAAGTTAATTAAATATTAATACTTTAATGGTTTCTACTTGAATATTACCTAATACATAGTTCTAATTAATTGTATCAGAAGGCTAAATATTAAAAATACAGTTGTTCCTACACATATCTGAAAATGTACGACTTTCCCTGCCTCCCAGAAAAATAACTTTTACTTACTAGACAACATGATCTAAAAGTAAGTAGAAATTCTGGTTCAGTATTTATAAGAAATAAGGATTCTTAATCAGGACTTCACCCAGTGGTGATGACTGATTATAAACATCCTTATGAAAGGATGAAAGGTCTGTGAAAAAAAAAGTATTATTATTTTTTAAAGATTTATGTTTTAGGTAATCTCTACACCCAGCATGGGGCTCAAACTCACAACCCCAAGATCAGGAGTTGCATGCTCTGCCAACTGAGCCAGGTGCCCCTGAAAAAAAATTTTTAGATGCATATGTGAGTTTTTCTAGGAAGAGCTGTCATTAGTTTATCAAAGGGGTCCTTGTCCCAGAAGAGTTTTAAGAACCACTAATATGAAGTGTTAGAAATGAAAATAAAGATGTTATTTTAAATATTATTTCTCAAAGGAACGGTGACAGCACAGCAAATTGATAATTCTGTGGCATTCTCCCATGCTACTAGCTAAAGCTCTTGTGCCAATTTTAGTTTAAAAAAATTTTATTGTTCCCAAATCCATCATTCCATGTTTTATAGCAACTTGTGTTGATCAAAATGTGTCTCAATGCTGCTAGCTAAGAGTTTGCCATATAGAACTTCAGATTTTTTGAAAAAAAGTTTTCATACATATTATGTAAATGAAATGAATAAGCTTTAGCCTAACATATTTATTTTGTTTACCTGTATATTGTATGCTAAAAATGCATATTTTTGTGAAACTGTATATATGTTTCTTAGCGGGTATTTTATTTTTCTTAATATGTGAGAGAGATGTATTATTGGATTAATCAGATATTTCAATTATCTGTAACTATTCACAGAATCTTAAGTTGCCAAATATTCATTTGTTCTTTTCAGTGGTTACAGCCTGTGACATGGCAGGTGCAGCCATGTATGAGCTGGTGAGAGTGGGCCACAGTGAGCTGGTTGGAGAGATTATCCGATTGGAGGGTGACATGGCTACTATCCAGGTGTATGAAGAGACTTGTATCCTTTCTTGGTTCAATTTCTTGCCACTTTGTACAAGTCAGAATTTAAGGATTTATGGCAGAGGTGGAAGCGGCAACAACCAATTGTATCAAAAGTATGAAATGTTGGGTGTTGTAAAGAAACCTGACTTACACAGGAATTTCAGAAAAGATACTAGGAATTAATGATCTTATTTTAAGAAATTAGTATTATCTTCTGAACTTTCATTGCTCTTACTATTTTGGTAGTTCACAAACACGGGAAACCAATTACAATTTTTCTTTTTTTTTTTT